>NC_134701.1:251432566-251437566 GCF_043290135.1 Rhipicephalus microplus | reverse complement strand
GATGATTATGCACAAGAAGCGTCTCATCTAACCGCAAGCGAAGCGACACCACCTTGCCGGCAACAAAGTGGGACACGACACTACCCGAGAAATCGTCCACAGGCCGCATCACTCATTATCTGAGCAGTCACTTTTGCCGACCACTGCGCTAAGCTTCGTCAACACATGCGCTTACCGAAGACGCGCATGATGATCTTCTTGACAGCCAGAGCCAACGAGCGCTCCTTCGGAGTGACCACCCTGCGGGGGAGAAAAATACTATGAGGGTGAAAGTACTGGCAGCATTCTAGAAGTCACAAAACAAGCAAGACGGCAAGCAACCAAGCAAAAAATCAGGCAAAACAAAACGAAACAAAATGCTGGTTCCTAGTTTCGAATAAATTGCAAACATTGAGAAAGAACTCAAGAACTCAGAAGTTATATTACACAATGAACTAAGTCGGCCGGAAATCGACTTCTCTTTTTTTTTGCTTCAGTCGATGTGTCGATTCTCCTCCAGGCCCCAACAAAAGCTTTATGTACCATGGTTTTTGCAGCACCTCCCAGATTAGAGGCATCGCATGTTCTCTGTACTTCGAATGACTGTGCAAAGCTTTCTTGACTGGCTCAGCTTTGACCAAGCAACGATGTCATATGATGATGTCATCATTGCGGGTGTTCTGCTACGCCGCGACGACGTCATATGGTTATGTCACTGCGTAATTTGTTTTCAATCACTCGTGTTGACACAGACGGCCAATTTTCGCAATTGATGAAACATTTGAGGCTTCCTCGCTAATAAGCCGAGTGATGGTATATTGTTGCTCGTGCTGCATCACTGAATATCATTCGCCAATCGTAGAACTTACGGTTGTGCCATTGGCGAAAAAAGCTTGACGAACTTATCACTATAATGTACCTTAGCACAGCGGCAGATAGCGGCGCCAAGTTGAGGAAATTTGAGAAAAGCGCCAGGAACAGTCCGAGCGTGAAATAAGGAAGAAGCGTGCAGCCCGTGTTGCACTTCTGGCGGCGACCTTGCACGTTGAAGAAAGTGCCATTGGGCAGCTCCTCTGGTACGTATTGCGTTATGCAACTACAGTTAGCGTACACCTGTGTGGGAAAAGCGAAGGTATGAGTGGGTGCCTCCCTCAGGATTGCCTAAATAACGCAGCAGCAAAGTTGCGACTAGGTGTCATAGGTTTAACTGTTAGAATTCAATGACCTTCCGATTTTGCCCGCCTAAACGTGTTAGAACGCAGTCTATCTTTTGATCTGCTGCAAGGTGTTCATTTGGGCTGGTTAGCTCACACTAGAAGAATTGAGTAACACAAGGCACCAGACAAAGAGACCAAGGCAGATGAAGCACCGACTATCAAACAGGTTGTTAGGTTGATAACAGTGACGTAGTCGGATTCTTTTTTTTTTTTTTTGAGGAGGAGGGAGGGGTTCAATTGCTTTTCATGCATGCTCTTGCGTGCGCTTGTATGTGTGCATTTATATATACACTTGCAAAATTAATCCCCCCCCCATCCCCATGCTTACTCCAGTAATTGATAAAGCATCGTCTGTCAGTGTACTCCTCCCCTAGCATTGTTATTCGATTATTCTAGACGGTCTGTTTAAAATGTACACGTTTATTTTTTGAAAATGTTCTCTCATTATTCTATTGAACTACGGCTGTGTACAGTACAGGCTACTCGCCAATCTCGTACAGGCAACAATTTCGTACAGGCTACTCAACAATCAACCATATTCAAACTATCAATCAGGTGATAGAGAAATGCTCAGAATACACCTAACCAGTATACATTGCCTTTATAGATTACGAGAAGATATTTGTTTCGGTAGAGATATCAGCAGTCATACAGACAATGCAAAATCAGCGTGCCCACGAGGCATACAAAAACATCCTGGAAGAAATCCACAACGGATCAACTGACACCATAGTACTCCATAAAGAAAGCGACAGAATACCAATAAAGGTGTAAGACAAGAGTATACGATCTCTCCAACGCTATTTACCGCATGCTTACAGGAGGTTTTCATAGTCCTAGAATGGGAAGAGTTAGGGGTATGAGTTAATTAAGAATACCTTAGTAATATGCTCTTCGCCAATGATATAGCATTGCTGAGTAACTCAGGGGATGAATTGCCATCCATGATTACTGAATTATACAAGGAGAACAGAAAGGTAAGTCTTAAAATTATTCTGCAGAAAAGTAAAGTAACGTGCAACAACATCGAAGAGAACATTGAGATAAGTAGCAGTGCACTTGAAGTGGTAAAAAGTACGTTAGTAACCACGGAACCACGCCATCAGATCTAAATAACTACAAGAATAAAAATAAGGTGGAGTATACACTCGGCAAGCATTCCCAAATTATGAATGGTAGATCGCCACTATTCCTCAAGAGTTGTACGGATGAAAAAGTCTTGATCTGCCTGGAGTTTGCAAAAATTTTGTATAGCTCACCTTCCAAGAAAAACAAAGGTAAATTAAAGGAACATTTTCAACCTTTTCAAAGTTACGAATGTGAAGGAAATTGCAATTTTTGGTGCAGATGTTGATCGTATCAAACATATACACCAGTTGCAACAAGTCCCAACATTACAACAAGCGTTAAATTTTTTATCATTAGACTAGGCTAAAAATAGGCCCTATAAAAGTTCTGATGGGGTTCGAAAACACATAGTGTCCTTGGTAGAAGAACATTGTTGATGCGAACATAAACGTGGATACTCTACATCGCGTACTTTGGCCCGCATAGAGAATAAGGGGGTGTATGCTCGATCGCGCACCCTTATCTTGCAATGGGGAGGATCCTACGTCTTGGCTAGCCTTTCGGTTTCACCGGAACAATTCTGTTGTAGTTACTGGGTGCACAAAGGTCACAACCTTGGTCGAAGAACATTGTTGATGCGAACATAAACGTGGATACTCTACATTTATCTTATTGTTAAAGTCAGTATCTTCACGCATTCATCGCAGACATGTAGCGCTTATGTGCATCCTTTTTTAGTTCATCGATTCTTTTATGAACACGCATGGACTCGGGCATTCGTTAAGTCCTTACAGGTTTTCCTTCTTTTTTTTTCACTTCTTGACTTTGGTACTTCTTTGGCATCAACAAAGCGGGTCAATATAGTGTTGCCGACGTACTCACCAGTCATGCACAGGAAAACTTGTACTTGTGCAGGCTGGCTATTACACGCTATAGATAATATTGTTTGAGGTATAAACTGATCGATTGAAAAGAAACATAGCTTCTTTGATTGATTCATTTTTACCCTCGCTCCTCCTTTTGCCAAGCGTGCTTCACAACCAGCCAGACACGGGAGAAGAACACGGTCCCGTCTACCGAACAGACTGGGTTGTACACGCTGTTGTGGCAGTTGCAGTGCTTGTTGCAGGGAAACACGAAATGGTCCGAGCCACTGTAGACGTGAAGGGCACGTAAACGAACTTTTGCATATACATATGGGAGCAATTACAGCAAACTGTGGGGGGGTGTTAACACCCCGATGTAAAGTTGTTTGCCCCTCGGGGTGCACGTGTTTTGCGTATAGGCCGCATTCTGCAGTCACAACTATCGAGCGGTTTATTGCGTTGTGCTCGCGAGCGTTTATCACCACGATCATCATCATGGTTTGTGCGGTGGCGCCGGCAGCGATGCCTGGCAGCAGGCCTCGGCAGCGGCACATAAGTGACAATTGGAAGCGGCTCTCTTTTGCGTGGGGCGGTTGGCGCGAATGGTTGCCTCTTGCGGTGGGTCTGTCGTGGGCCCTCGTAATGAGTCAAGCGTTGGCGACGCCGCCTTGTGTTTATTATGTTGTTGAGAGTTGTGTAACATTGGGTAAGGCTGTTTTAGCGTGTGGATCACAATTGATGTATATTGATTCGGCTGACGATATAGTCGGTCTTAAAGTAGTTAAATAAATGTGTGTAGATTGGACCGTTTCGACCACGTCTACTGTGTCCCTTCACTCCAAGAGCGTGGCGATCTGCACAGCAGGTCCCACAAGTGTATGTCACAGCTATAGTCCGCACTCCATCAGTGTGTGGCGCTTGGCCTTAAAGACCGACTCCGGCAATTTTTCGAGGTCACTGAATTTCAATGAAATTCGCTGGGTATGTTCTATGCACACTGTAGTCCTTTATGCCAAATCACAGGTTTGAGTGATGCACTGATCGTTTGCAAATGAATTTTAAAGATTGTCTCGAAAAGTTCACCTCACTTCCCAGAATTATTGGCCACACTGTCTGTGTTACGTCATGTTTGGCATGTCAACGGAAGTGACGCAGCCGCTAGCATCGCTAATTTGGCTGCTACAGCGTTTATTGTGCTTTCCACAAGGCGACAGCTGCGGTGTTCGGCACGGGTGCAGCACGGGAATGCTTTCTTCCTTCCTCTGTGGCGTTTGGCCGGTGCTTCGTTGGACTGGCTTTCACAGTTTTCATATCCCGCGCCGGCAGAACCAGTATACGGCCTCCGGCTCTACCAGATAGTACAGGGCGCTTGGTTGGGTTTCGGTTTCGGTATTGCACATTTTTGCTTATTAAAAATTATTTTCGAATTTCCTCATCATTTCAGCAATTGGGCTCGTCACAAGAGTGTCTCAGGAACTTAGAAACACCATAACCTTGACATAGTCAAAAAATCGCCTGAGTTGGCCTTTATGTTGTTAACGGTAGACTGAAGAGATCAAATGTTGCTTAATGTGGGCAGACAGGTCACCTTGGTTGATAAAAATATCTGTGGTTTTACTTGCCGTAACTTCGCACGACTGTGAGGCAAATCGGAGATCCGGTACTTTAGATCACCTGGTGTGCTTTAACGAGCACTAACTTCGCACAGACCACGGACCCCCTGCGTTTCGCTTCCATCAAAATGCGGCCGCCGCGGCTTGTATCGAACCCACGACCTTCGGCAGATTAACCGAGCACCACGGCGGGCTAGGTCTAGTTTGTCCTTGCTATCTTTAAAGCAAGTGAAATTGCGTACTTCTGTTTTGAGATA